>NC_031777.1:18375909-18403054 GCF_001522545.3 Parus major | reverse complement strand
GGGGGGGTTTTAATTCTCCAGGGACTGTCTATTATAGGCAAATCACTTTCAAGAAATGAGCTACAATTTGTGGTAAATTAACATTCCTGAGAATGGATAGGAGCTGAATTTCTGCCAGAGAATGAAGCTGCTCTAGAGACTTACATGTGATGCTAAACTGGAGCATCCAGGCGACCGTCTGATGAGGATCCATTTTGGTCCATGTGTAAAAATAACAGTGAAGCCATTAACAAAAGTCTCAAAAAATTTATGTGTGAAGGCCTACAGGTAAAAAAGCCAAATAACTTCCCTCAACTATGTACAGCAATTAGTAACATAAAATATGCAAAAGAATTGAAGTATCAACTACTATAATGTTTAATAGAAAATAAGCAGGGAGCACTGGGAGTAAAGCAAGAAAGATGATAATAGTATGCACTTATGCTATCTCAGTTTAAGTCTAGCCTGAAAACTTTTCTATCTGCATCAACTAGTCAGGTTTAGCTTCCCCTTTCCCCATTTTATAAAGGGGAAACTGCCTGCTTGACGTTAAAAGCAGTATATAAATTGAAACTCTATTATGCTTCAGAGCAAATAAAGATATTGCAAATGGTAAGAAAAACTTACTTTCAAACGAGACACATTACAGCTGGAAATGCAAACCACACTAATCCAAGAAGTTTTGGGGGTTTAGTTCTGCAAAGGAAGAGAGATGTCGAGGGTGACTTTCTAAAGAATGTAGGAAGGGATATGAAACAAATCATAGAGGATAGTAAACTAGCTGAATAACAAATGAAAGCACACACTGCCACACGAGTGCAAGAGACCAGGCAGAAAGCCAGCAAATATGGTTGCAATATTAAAAGAAGGCATGAAAATCATCAAGCAAATTATAGACATATTAAATGTCTGTATGTGGGGAGGAAAGGGGCAAAAGTTAGTGACACAGAGAGAGAGTCATTGGATGGTTATATTTTACAGCACATTCAGAACACTTGGGGTTTGTCACAGTTCACACAGGGCAGTAATGAGGGCATCCTGAATATTAGATAAAATCTGGCCATGTTGGACTCAATGTGCATTTTGACATTGATTCTAACAGAGCCAAGATTTCCTTCATTAAGGGAGGACTTTAATACCACCTCAATAAGGTAGGAAAAAGTAATATTTCATTTTGTAGAGGGCAAACTGGGACTCCAGTAGACAAAAGGTCATATTCTTTTAAGCTTTCTTGCCTCTGTGAGGTCTAGAGACTTTGAATTTTAACAGCCCTGTGTCTAGCATGTAGAATAAGATTTCAAGACAAGATTTAAGTGTTTCACTATGATATTCAGATGGAATTAGTTAGGTAACAAATCAAGAGCACTATTTTGAGCTAAGCCAATGGGAGTAATTTTACACTACACATTAAAAAAAAACTTGGGCTTCCCCAGACACCCCTAGTCAAAAATCCCATTTAATGATTTCAGGTGTTTTTTTAGTAAAAACTCTGTGAATAATTGAGAAATAAATGCCTAATGAGCTCAGGTGTGGCACAACACAAGGACATTCACACAGCATCATTTCAGTTCAGAAGGTTCTCACAGCTGACCAGAAGAAATGCCAGAGGACACATTCATCAGGTCTCCAGTGGATGAGGAATACTTTAGGAAATACAAAGTAAAGTAATCTGTAAGCCAACCCTTCAAACTCCAGGTAAGAGGGAAACAGCTCCTAGGCATAAGCATTTGTTTGTATCCCCTGAATGAACCGTGCATGACTTTTTGTCTTTAAAAAGATGTTGGAGGATTTGTGGAATGCATATTAAATTATTGACAAAAAAATTCTGAAATGAATACTGGGAGTACTAGAACACTTACCCCTTTTCACAGCTGAATGCCCTTCTAAAATTGAGAGCTGTGTACCATCTTCCAGTCCTCCTGCTGATGAAGCTACTCTTGCTTTATTTGCTGTTTTTATTATTTGTTATCATACAGTGCTATCAAGAAAGAAGGTGTATATTAATTCCAGAAGGTTTGGTGACTCACTCCTTGTGGTGATTATGGTTTGTAAATCTCTTGATGTGTGGAAATGAACAGTTCCCAGGAACTTAAGTGCTTCCTTGTCTAGGTTTTGGTTTCTGATGCTGCTTAGAGAGTTTCCCACTTGCCAGAGCTCTCTGAAGAATGTGAACAATGCATCTCTAAATACACTTAAAGATGTGCCAAGTGTGTGCGTGGGGGGGGGGGGAAGTGCTTTTTTTGACTATAAGACCAGAAATCATAAAGAAATATAAGGATTATTGGACCCTAAAACTTAACTAATTCTCGTTTTCAGTGAGTAAGGCATATACAAACATTCACTTTGCAACTGATTGGAACATCAAAGTGCTCCAGCTCCCAAACTCTGTCTTCAGCCAGCTGGAAGCTCACTCTGCTTTCCCTAAACCAAGGATTACATAAGCACTCTATTTTTTCCAAAATCACCAAAGTTTCAACTGCTGAAACCTTAGCTAAAAGCTGACCAAATTTTGCATGAAAGTAAAGGAGCAGTAACAAGATCTGTCCCATTACCTGAGCTGCAAGGCTGTAGCTGTAGCTGGATGCAGGAAGGATTTCTGTGCGTGCCTCCAACTTCTTGGACCTATTTCTACAAAATGTGCTTTTGATCTCCCAGATCTCCCAGAGCTTTTGATTAATGAACTAACCCTCTGTCTCCCTTGCTGGGGGACTTTCCTCATGACTATTTGTCCAGGAGCCTGGCAGTCTTTCCCTGGGCAGCTACTGCATGAATTATTACAATATTCCTAATGCAGGGATCAACAAAACACCCTGTCTTACTAAAAATGAGATTTTCAAAATTATTATTGATGTATAGAGTTGCCTACTAAGATGTTGGTTTTAGTTATGATGTTTGTTATATTTCATACACTCCATTTGCTCTTTCTGTATCAGCCAGACACCTCTCTTGGAATCTTTATAAGAAAGAAATTCAAATAGCAAGCAATATTTTGTATTCCAACTAATTTTAGAATTGTTGAGCAGCTACAGTTTTAAGGTCGAATATGCATACACCATTGAGCCAGACTAGAATAAATATCACTCTGGAACAAAGCACACCTCTTTTGTCCCCTAGTGGAAAAAAACTAATTCTATTATTGGCCTAAGTTTCTGAGTTAGATTTATGTAAAATTAAGTTGGATGCATTTTTCCACATTTCTAATTGTTTCTTCACCTTTAACTACTATAATTAGAGTTGTATTACAGATGAGGGAGATAAAAAGGTTAAGTACCAATACATTAAAAATAATTTTAAAAAAAACTGCTCAAAACACTTCTCAAATATTTAGAGCACAGGTTACATGAAAGTAATTGGTATAAAAGTTTTAATTATGTTAACATTGGCCAGACTATATAATTCACCTTAAGCTGAACCATTCAAATCTTGCACTCTGAGTCTGACAGTGGGCGAGCAAGGGTCAATGCACATATAACATAAAATAACCAGTCAATCAGCATTCAGCAAGTAATTATGTAAGGTGTTTCATCATCTCTGCCTCCTTGTATCTCTGCTTGTGAGCTAAGTCTGGGAGGTGCCCTCAGCATCTGCACCACAGCTGCCACCTGCCCTGGCAATGCAGTGACCAAGCACAGCCCCCTGCAAAGGGGAACTCTCCAGGGCAGTCTGGGGACCTCTCCTTTTAACCACATCCCCAGCTGCTGTCAGAAAAGACAAAGAGAGAGAGAGAGAGAGATGCATAAAACTAGAATAATACGTTATAAGGCTGATGATCATAATCAGTGTTCAGTTTTCCTTGAAATTTAAGTAGCTAGCTATGGAATTTGTTCATTTTCTCCTATAGATAGTCATCTAGCTCCAATGTGCAAAAATCTGAGAGATATTATAATGGAAAATTAGTTAAAGAAAACAACATTTTATTGTCATAAAATCACAATATAACTCATAAAAGAATAACATTTTTAAACATAAGGGTCTGTGAAATACATAGCTGAAAGAAATACTTTATTGGGATGCTTTCATTGAATGGGTTATCAGCTTAATACATCAAAGCAAAGCAAGTCTCCTGAGAACCAGATTTGTTTTTACTGATGCTGCACCATTAGGAAACAAAATCTGAAGAAAAAAGTCCTGAGAGCACAGTACGTTTTTTATAAAATATACCATTATATGTATAGAAAAAGACATAGCTATCAAAAACTTAAAAATAAAACCAAACAATCACACACCAAAAAACCAACCCAAACAAACAAAACAAGAGCAGAACAGAGAAATACATATTTAAAAAATTAAAGGTAATAATATTTGATAAAGTTTAGGTGGGCTACTCCTTGCTGGAGAGTCATTTTCATCAACTAGCAATGTTGTTATGTTCAATTCCCAGTTGTTCCCTTAAATATTTACATCATTGTTTTAGTAACCCTTCTACTGTTAAAAGCTCTGCTGATCTGGATGGTGGCAAGGATTCAAAATTTGCAAGATTTGGGTTGCTTGAGAAACAAATTACTTGCAGCATCTAGTTAGGAATTGTTTCTCCACTGCCTTTATACTCTCCTTTCTTTCTTTTTATTTTCCCTAATAAATGGCTCACAAACAGTGGGTTTATTAGACAACACTGATTAGACCTAAACAATTTTTTAAAAGAAATCCATTAAAAACCCTTTTTGTAGCCCTTATCTTTTATTGTAGAATGTTTAGAGACTGCAGCATGAAGATCTGTGAAAATTATAAGGCCTGTGTTCTAGGAAAATACATACATACAAGCATGTATGTATTTTTTGAACACTGAGTATATAAGCAATCAGTCCTTCCAAGATCAAGCCATAAATTTGCACAATTAAGAATTTGCCAGGGTCTATAACCTCGTTTAGTCCTATAGACTAATACAAATGCTGTTTTTCAATTTTGTCTAATCCAGACTGAAAAGAATATGCTTAAAAATCATATATTTGAACAAAAAGACATTAAATTAGAATCTTTCATTGAAAATGATTGTTAATAGAAAAGAAGGTAATAAATCTAAAACAAGTTTAATTTGAAGAAAAATTAAAATAAGAGCAAATATTTACAGAGAATTTTGGACCTGGTTTGCAATAGGAAGTACATGATTTTCACAGACTGAAAATTAGTTTTGTTTCATATGGAAATGAAACAGCTGTCCTTCTCCTTCAGTCTCTTCACCCCTTGCATCATGCAGCACTTTTTTGTGTTGTTCTAGCATTTGGGAATTCCAAAGTTCTCTAGAATTCCCCCTCTGTCCTCTTGCCTCCCAATTCAGGAAACAGTTTTGAAAGAACAGAGGACACATAACAGACTTTAACTAATGAAAATAATTAAATAAAGTATTAAAATTTGCACTCCTTTATCAATAGTTCCAAAATGAGATAGTAAACAAAGTTGCAGCCTAATTAAACCATATTCATGTTATCTTATCTATTTCTTCCCAAGTGTTTTCCTAGACAGCTGTACCTTACAAAACAGATATCAGAGATGCCTAAGGAGCAAATTCTCATGAGGGAGGTTCTATTAAGCATGCCTCTTCTTGTATGTCATACAAAAAACCTTTAAAATGCAATTTTACAGCTCCTTTTGTAGCAAAATACAAATAAGGTACTAAAGAATAAAATGGTAAAGCAGAATAAGAACATGTTGCCTGTTCATTGCTAGCATGAGATATTTCTCCAATGACAAAAGCAAAGGAGTCCCACAAGGAATGTTATTATTTCTGTCTTATCATCTCTCAGTGAGACACCACAAGTCCCAGCACACATTAGGGTTTTCCTTATCTTCCCACTTGAGCAGTCACGTGCCTATATCAGAGCTCCAAATTTCACTCTAAAACAGAAATGCTCTTGCACCTCATTTTGGGGTGTGAATTGATTCATGACTCTTCACAGCTTGTGTTGCTGGTACAGTTTCTAACCTACTTTAATATCATTATCTAATAGCAATAAGGGATTTCGATGGCACAAACAACAGTTCAGAAGTCTAACTAGCTCACACAACAGAAATTTACTGGGAATAAAGCTATATTTCAAGCGCTTACCATGGTTGCTGTTTCAAAAACCTGTGACTAGCACCTTATTTCATCCCCAAACATGTCATTTTGACTCATTCATCAAAAGCACTTACTTCAGTCTCAGGCAGCTGCAAAACCATTTGAGGTTATCTTGCCAGAGTAGGAGCCTTCATATCCTGCTTGACTTAAAAAGCACCTTTGCTCTTTACATACCGGAAGGTAAATACACTATAAAAATGCCAAGGCCTACCACAGTTCAGATATTTGAGAGCCCCATGAAGAAAAGGCACACAGAGAACCTGAGTAGATGTTGCCCATGAACTTTTGCAAGAATGCAAGAACATAATTCTTGCGTCTCTGAGGTGAGCAAGTCATCAGCTCGCTCCTAATTCATTCCACTCTTAACAAGCTTATAGAGCAAAGCACTACAGAGAAATGTGTGCTTTCAGGAGAGACCAGCAGCAACCCCACTCCCCAGCTGTGCTGTGAATCTTCTCAGGAGACAAGAGCTATTCATGGCGCCATGTAGCATTTATTATTAACAGTAAGTGGCAGAAGCAATATAATTAAAAATTCCTTTGCAAAGCAAAGGATGAGCAGATTTGAACAATGTTACTAAGGAGAAAGCAAATACCCAGTCAGGCTCCAGAGATGGCACCTTCCTAGCAAATGCTATGTCATTAATGTGGAGATCTCCCTGCTCTGGAAGATAGGGGCTCCTACCAGAAACTGTAACAGATGCTTACATTTACCAGCATTAGCAGATGCCCCTTTATTAAAGACAGCATCGGAATGAACTCCCTGAGTTTCAGTTTCATAAAGTTTGTTAAGGAAATATTTTTGAAAACAGAGAGAGAAACTGTGTTTAATGATGTTCACATGCTTCCCCAAAGAATGAAAGCTGATATGTGCAGGCGTCGAAAGCATTACATTCTAATTTCATTACAGTGGGGGAAGGTTCCTAGAAAAAGCACAAAAGTAAACGCTGTTGACCTCCCTGACAAGAGGCTGAAAAGGAACCTGCTCTGGGAAGCCGACTTTTTGCCTCTGTAACAACTGGGTAGGTGATGGCTGTCTTGGAAAATTTATGGTATCATTTTATTTATAGCAGATGTCCTCTAAAAGCAAACAGTTTTGCTTTATGCTCCACAAATCTTACGGATAATTGCACAATGTAATGTGGAGGCTCAGTAATGCTGCAAATAGCAACATTATTTTCTAAAATTGATTACAAATGAAAAGAGAAAAAAATGTCTTGATACCGATCTAACGCTTGAAGATAAAAGGTTAATGAAAACAAGACTTTGCCCCTGCTTTCTAAACTTGTTGTTTTAAGTAGAAAAGGTAAAAGTTGAAACTTTGTATGGAGCCCACTAATTAAATTATCATTTACCCCAAACGAGTCTTGCAGTTTCAATAAAGATGATCAGATGCCAAAATAAGCCTTAAGTAGCACAAGTAGTAATGGTCATAGACCTATAACCCAAGAGTTTATTTTGGATATGTAACTTTTTGTTCAGGCATAGTTCTACTTGCATTTCTTGCTCTACCTAAGTGAAACAAGTTTTAATGATTAATTCCATTTTCTTAGTGGAACACATATGATAAACTTCCTGTTCACTTCAGCCATAGATGTTTTTTCCTGAGAAGGCATTGATGAGCTGCATCTTGCAGAAACTGCACCATCTCAAAGCAATTAAAAGAATCAAGAACAATTAAATCAGATGTAATCCCATGGAAAAGTTTTACTAGTAGAGAGGATGATTAAAAAGGAAGCATCACCTTTCAATATCAAAACTTTAATTTCCCATGTTAACCTCTTTCCAGTTTCAAAGATAATACTTGAAGCCCTTGGATGTGAACAAAACCACTGTTGATGAGGTGTTTGCTTCCTTCATTTTTGCCCTAATTAGCAAAGTTGAAGGTGGAAATAAATGAACTTCTTGAAAGTAAAATAGAAATGGACAGAAACAATACATCTGTGAATTTGCTGTTCATTATGCATGGTTTGTAAGAATGCATATTTCAAAAAGAAAGTCATTAAAGTAATTCTGCTCTTCTGTTTTGCAGGTCTTCACGACAGTTTAAGCAATAAATTGGTTTAATCTCTATGGATTGCAAAAACTGAAACCCCTGACAAGGACAAGAGATTGGCAGAATTCGTAATAATATATTTTTACTTATGTCACATATTTGTAATTTCAAGGACGTGATTCACAATGACCCTCTTGTAATGTTGCATAGGCATTGTTCTACACTGATTTGCATTAATATCTACAGAAGAGTTTTCCTCTTCTAGTCCTGCTTCAGAGGATATGCTTGTCATTAAAATTCTGGTCACACATGAGGGTTAAAATATCTCTAACCTTTACAAATGTATTATGTGGCACTACTGACATAGCTTTTATTGCAGATAAAATCTATAACAAATCCTGTGTGTGACAGGAGAGGAACATGATTTTGTACTAAACTCAGATGATAGAGATGCATTCCCTGCTTGTACTTTTAAAATGCTTTGGATATAGTAACAATGAGTTAGGCTTCTACTCCATTGCTGTTAGAAAGCCATTGCATCTATTATTTTCTCTTTTTTTTTTCTGCTTTCTTACTTTAATAAATTCTTCTTAAACTGTCTTTTAGGAGAGGACATAAAAGAGTGGAAATATTTCAACTCACTTCCAATCTTGGTTGAGTACATCAGAAGTAAACAGGAAATCAGTTTATTAGGATGGACTACACAACATCCATCAATGAAAACCTTTTATAACCTGCATTGAACATAGACCACGATCCTCTACTGCTGTTTCCTAACTTCAATTTGTATTCACATCTAAAAGAGTTTCTCATTAATGTATTTATTTCCCAAGTAGTTTTCCCATCTTCCACTGTATAAATTGTGTTTTGAACAACACTGGACTTGCCCATACACACTGTAGGAAGGTAGTGCTTTCCCCATTGTTTTAGTCACAGTACTGTAGTCCTGCATATTTTTAAACAAGAAGGTTTCATCAGTTGGCAAAGTGAAGACATGGGTTGAAACTAGTGTTTAACAGACATTATTCCCCAAAAATTATTTCTTTTTTCTGCAACAACACTACCCTTCTTGGTTATATCAGCTGGGTCTGATCCCACCCTTGTTGCAAAATAATGGTTTCCACTGGATAAGTTGAGAGCTCCCCTTGGTACTTATATGGGCTTAGCTAACACCAAAGTCTTACAACCAAATCTAGTACTGTAACTTTGTCCTTAAGAGAGGTGAAGCTGTCGTTGTGCAGCTGCAGGAGAGGGCTTGCTGTGGGTTGAGACCTAAATACCCCAGGTTTGTAGTTCTTACCATGAAGGGATGGAGACTTGACCGGCTTGTGATGTCAAACACGCTTTAGGATGAGCCTGTCCTAAGGAATGTAGTGCAGTATGTTCATCCATTTCACAGCAGAGCTGGGATCTGTGTCAAAGCTTCTGGACATATTAATGCATTATCCATATGTTTTTATAAATACAAAAGCTTACTACTTTTTCTTCTGTCTTTAAAGGAAAGGAGGTCATACCAAGTGATTGCTGTCGCTTCATCTGTCAGGGTGGGCTCACAAAATATATTTAAATCTCATATTTACTGGTGGAAAGAACAATATCTGTGTTGGTAGATTACCTTTAATTCCAATGCATGTTCCTTGGGAAAAGGAGCTGGGAAAAGGGGGAAATTCAACCAAATAATAAATTAAATTAAATAAACTGATAATGATGATGGCATTCCACCCTAGGAAGCAGAGTGCAACACAGGGATCCAGGAATTGTATCTAATGTGAAACCCAGTAGCTAATGTGAAACCCGGTGCCAGGACTCTTCAGATCAATCCAAATAGGTTTGTGTGCCCTGAAAAAATGCTTGTAAGGGGCAGGTAGTATTTCACTCAGATGCTGTCAGATCTCTGGATCTTTGGTTCCCAAGCACTTCTGTGTCCTTGTACAGCCCCTAGCACTTTGGATATCCAGAAGCAGTCTAGGGTTGTGGAGTAGCTCATTGCACATGCAGGGAGGAATAAACTCTGAAAAGTTTACACAATTGTCTACAGAACCTTGCAGAAGCAGTTGTTAATGACAGTAATAAAGATTGAGAGAAAATCACAAAAAATTTGCAAATCAGTAGTGTTCAGTGATGAAAGGATGTGGGGAAGAGAACCAGACAAACACCAGTGAAAAGATGGCACAGGAAATTACAGAATTACTGAATTTAGAAAGGGATGAGGGATGGGATTTGGCTAATTAAGTTGATATATCAAGTTGATATACTCTTGAACTTGAAGGTTGCCAATGTCTTTTTCCATACAGAAGGGAAGTATTTTGAAAGGGAATTCTCAGTCTGGTGTATCAGAACAGATGTTGTTCAGCACTGAGGTGTTGTCCAATGTGCACTGCTCACCTCTGCTGCCATGGGACAGGGCTGTGAGAGAACCCTGCAGGGCCCTGGCTGCACACCCAGAATGCAAGCAGAAAAGGTGACAGCAAGCACTCCAGCACTGCTGCACTCTTCTTATTTAACCCTTCCTTCAGTGCAGCAGGAATTTGTCCCGGGAACTGGGGACATTCAAGTGTAAGAGCGGGATGTGGCCCACCACTGAGCCTCCATCTGCACCTCTCCCTGCAGTGCCAGGCTGCCGAACGCCAGCACTGCTGAGAGCTAAGGAACAGGTCATGACAACAGATGCTTTGGGCCCCACAAGTGGGTAGTCAACTCTTCCCAGAGCCCTCTCACAGCTAATGTTGGCTTGTAGAGTCTTAAGTCAACTTCTGTTCCTGGAGAAACCCAAGTTAAGTATGTATATCTTTTGACATTCCAATTTAGACATAGCAGAATGTACACCCAGTGACACATTTCCTCGTCTGAAAGAGTGTGAATTAAAATCAGGAACTCTCAAGTTATTTCAGTGTTTCAAATAATTTAATTGAAAAGTTTTGCACCACTCTCAGATCAGTTATTTAGCCAGAGAACTGACAAACAAAATCTTTGTAAAATGAAGTATCTTACCAGCAATAGCAATGAAATGTTTCTTTTGAGAGTTGCAAGAATGTGAGGGGCTTGGTGATGGAAAGAGGATTATGTAGATAAAAGGTCCCCAACCCTGTTCTTGAATTTTCTCTGCAATTTACTTACTTAATAAGATTATAGGAACAGATACCATTTTGTTGTTGTTGTTTTAAATTTGTTTAATTTAGTCATGATGTTAAATCATTTCCAGAATTCTTCATGCAGTTAAGTAATTTGAGATTTGCAGAGAATATTCATTGAGGCCTTTGCTAAATATCAAATTTCCCTACCTTAAGAGCGGAAATCATGATGCCAAATCTATTTTTTGGAGAAAATCTAAAGTTTTGAAAATTCTGAAGTTTTATATCTATATAAAATATGTTATATCTATATAAAACATATCTATATGTATATAAAGGTACATATACATAATATTTATATTTCAATACAGTTTAAAACTATTTATTTACTTATGTATACGGAAATTATATAATTAAAAACTTTCTGACAATATTTCCAATTATATTTATTAAATATATTATCAATGTACATTTTAGTATCAACACCAAAATCCTGATGAAAAATGCTCAAAAGGTTTCCAATTAATGTTATTCACTTATTGTCAGTTTCTAACACCACTGACAGCAATTTCATAGAGATGTTAATGAATTTTGCATGATATTCATGAGAATGAATGTCTTTCTCATAAAATAAGATGTACGAGGTTCTGGCCAGAAAAGTGTAACTGAGTTTGCAAAAATGTTAAGACGTAGCACATTTCTGAGAGAACAATTTGCAGTGTGCATGGAAGAAAGCTGATAGCGCTTGATTATATTGTAAATTACATAATTCTTCTCCATATACTACACTTCTACTGAAATAGGAAAGGGAGTTTGCCTCGGTTTAATGCCTTTTTCAGGGATACTGAACACACAGATGGATACATTTGTATCAGTCTAAACGTTTGTGTCAACGAAGATAGAAGTCACTATAAATAAAATTCCCCAGGCATTTCACTCTCACTAAATGATGAATGAAAAATGTCATCAACAACTAAAATAAAAACTCCTTTTATTTTATTTTGCTTTGGTAGAAAAGATTTCAGAAAAATATCTAAAAAGTAGTTTCTATTTTTGGAAAAAAAAAAATTTTACTGCTTAATTCTAACAAGGACTTTTGTTCCATTTCCGACTTGATTTTCTGCAATCTGTTTCCTTTAAATGCAGTCTATCTTTATTACCTCAAGAACAAACACAGCCTGATTCAGATGTGTGACATACCATTGAAGTCAACAGACTCGCCTCTGTATTTCATGGATTTTTTCTTTCCATCTTTGTGTGTGTCATATATTATCATGTCAGTGTGATTCAAGACAAATGAGCTCTCCACACAGGCCAGATCCTGCCAGGTACTGAGTGCCTGAAACTCAAACCAGCTTCAAAGGAAGCACTCATTACCTCCCAGCATATCTGGCTCAAAATACAGTATTTCCTTGTATTTCTCCATAATTACCCTAGGAAATACTTCGAATACTGCAAATATTGAGTTTAGCCAACTGCCAGAGCCAGCCTTAGTGGTCTTGGATAGATCTGTGACAACTTGCATTAGGTTTGTCTTTTGGGGTTTTTTGACACCTTTTTCTCTCTTCTTCATTCTCTGCCATGGGCACATAGGAACTATCTTTAATGCAATTTCCCCCTGTAAGCCCAAAATGGATTTTAGAAGACTTTTGGAGGGTAAGATGTAGACCTTTGCTGCGCACAAAGTTTGAGTCTACATATGTGCCTCTGTCTCTCAGGGGGTTTTGGGGAAGGTGATATCTACAATCCCTCGAGTGCTTTCTTTTTGCACAAGTGGAACCTGGCTGCCTCTAACTGTCATCGGCTTGCAGAAGTCCCTGTCATCAAAAAGGAAAATGCCAGCAATAAACTTATGTCACCTGCTCCAGGAATTGAAATGTTCCTCTCCTTTCCCAGCTGTCCCACACAGTCAATGGCTGCGATTCCTCTGAAACCAAATTTTTTAAAACTTGCTCGGTACATCCAGAGGAACTTCAGAAATCGCTCTTGTTCCTGCACAGTAAGTTTTGGAGCTAAACCCACTACAGCAGCAGAGAGATGCTTTCAGCTATAGAGAAGGGACAGAAGCAGAGCTGGGTTATTTCAGCCTGAGCCAGGACTGGCAGAGGAGAGAGCTCTGCTGTGCAGTTTCATGGCACAGCACCTGCACATGACACGACTGAACCTCCCCTCAGCTTCATTCAGCTGCTCAGCACTGTCCCAAGCTACAGCACCTCTGAAAATCCAACCCAAAATAATCCAAATTATATTTGCTGTGACAAATATTTTTAAGGGTTCTTGATGTGAACAAATGGACATAATCCTCCTCACCTCTTCTCAGCATTTTCCAAAGAGATGACTTGTCTGCATAAATCAGATATTGTGAATAAAGTGCTGGTACTGTAATAAAACTATGAATATTAATAACAGGACAAAGCATACGACAAGGTGTCATGAGAGAGTGACACAGTAAGGAAAAGGTGGATAAGCTTTACACTCTTCATAGAGTAATTTCTTTGCATTACCTAACCCAGTGGAAAAGGCTAAAGTGATTGCTTAAATTCAATCTTCAATATTGCTTCTCTGCAAAAATAAATGTGATGAATTAAAAAGTAAGACTTGCATGAAGAATAGGTTTGCCTGAATTCCTGAGCAAACAGAAAACTAGTCCAGAAAGATTTCTTTAAAGACCGATCAACTAATTTGTTTGACCTTATTAACTCTTCCTTAGCAATCTTGTTGATTTTTGCCCATCAGCCCTCTGCTTCAAATCAGCTTCGACACTTATAAGGAATACAGTTTGATAGTATGCAAATCACTTTTAATGAAAGGAGCTTCCTAAAGGCAACCAGAGAACTGAAAAATTTAATTCATCTAGGTGTTGCCCAAACTGTTTTCATTCACTTGTGAAAGGGAGGAGTTGGGTTGCTCAAACAATGAGTGAGAGGAAGTAATAAAAATACTTCAGGAAACAAGAGTCCTTGGTTAAAAAAAAAGAAAAAAAGAAAAAAAGGTTGCTAGATTTTCTGTTCCAATCTCCTGGGATGAGATTCTCGAAACAATGTCAGCATAGACATCAAATTGACACTAACTGTAATGGTAAATGGGTATCAACATCCATTAACTGCTTGTTAAAAAGACTCCAAAATAAATGTGTTCATCTTTGACACTGCAAACACAGCACTCCTGATACTCAGCTGGAATAAAGGACCACAGATCCATTTAATTAATCCATTTTCTCTGGAAACTTGCTGTTGTTTCTTCACAGGTGAAGTTCAAAGGTAAAATGGAAGGTTTGGGGGTGACCTGGATTGCTCTTTGAAGGAATGGCTCTTTCTCCTTTTTGACTACACAGATAGTTAGAAAGATAAGGCTTCTAGTTCTGTATTTCAATTAAATTTTTCATGCCAGATTTTATTAATATGATACAGAATTAGCAAGAAATTAAAATTCTTAGTCTTTCAAAATAAATTTTTATTTACATCTTTGGCCCTAGCCCCATTAAATAAATGTTAGAATCACAGAATGATGGAAGGGCTTAGGTTGGAAGGGACCCTAGCCACCAACTAGATGTCATCTAGTTCCAATCTCCTGCCTAGTACAGGAACACCTTCCATTAGACCAGATTGCTCAAAGCTCCATCAAAACTGGCCCTGAACACTTCCAGGGATGGGGCATCCAGAGCTTCTCTGGGCAGCTCCTCTGGGGAGCCTTCTCTTCCCCAGCTAGGCTGAAGAGCCCCAACTCTCTCTGTCTGCATAAGAGAGCTACTCCAGCCCCTGATCACCTTTGTGGCTTCCTCTGAACTCATTCTAACAAGTCCATGTCCTTATCAGAGGACCTCAGAGCTGTTTAATTTTAATGTCTGTGGAGCTTATGTTTAACCATTTATTTCATGTACTGTGTACAGTTACACTGAAACTACTAGAAACAGAAAATAGGAAACTAAAGAATGGCCCTAAACCTCTCAGGAATCAAGGTATGAAATGGGACCATTCTCAGCTGTGTGTTATTTAATATACATAATCATCATACTGTTCCTGAAATTAAATAGAAAACCTCAAAATGGTGCTTGAAAAAATGAACATTTCATAATCTAAAATACTACATTGGTAATTCAGAAGAAGAGAGGAGATTTCTCAATGTTGTTGGTACAGATATTATTGTGTTCACTTGACTAATCTGTTCTTCTGCAGAGACCAAAACTAACAGACTCTGTTGAAGGGGGATGAAGCAGAAAAAGAAACAACACGAACTAATGCCAGGAAAATACCAAAAGTCTCCAAGTGAGTCAGTCAATGAAAACATCTATCTGTAATGTTAACAGATCTGTTTTTTCATTTGCAAAGACAAAGGTGAAAAAGTGGTGTAGTCATTAGGCAGTCCTGAGCTGCAGAAAAGGCCCTGAGATGCCTGGAGGAGAGGACTTGTTGCTCCAGAGAGACAACTGGGGATGCAAACCTTGGAGCAGGGTGAAGAGCTAAAAAGGCTTTCAGGGGAACATGTGGGGGAATCCCTGCTGCAGTAAGGAGGCAAAGACCCAGGAAGGATGATTTAGATTTCACTTCCACTGAAAAAGTGTGAGGGAATTATCAGATATCACCCCTTGAACCATTCCAGCAATTACAGGGAACACCACTAATATATTTACAGAGAGAAGAGACATTGGATCTTTTATAATGACAATAGACTCACTCTTTTGTCTTGTTTGATGACATTGTTTTCATAAGAAACAAGTGGAAAAAGCCTCAAGTAACTCTGAAAACAAAGGTCCACTTAGACAAAAACTCATTGATCCCTTTCTTTCACACAGTTTAGCAGACATGTTTTGTTGCAGTTGGCCATTCAAAAAGGAGATGTGACAGAGCTATATCAAATGTTATGCTGTGATATCAATCAATGTAATCAGATGTGATGACTATAGTATTATAGAACTCACTGTGAATTCTGATAAAAAAATCTTGAATACTAGTAGATAACACTTCTGAAACAGAAGGCTTCTGAAATTTTTGCTAATCTTGGTAAAACAGAATCCCACATAAAACAAATCAAATGTCTTGGATTTTTTAATTTATCATTCATCATGCTCTTTCTTATTTATTTTATTGCTGAATTCATCTAAATACATAAAAGTTTTCACTCATATATCTAAAAAATAAAAAATTTCAGGCACTTTAGAAATTTAACATAATAGTTATGGCAAGGACTGGCTGGTCCTTTGAGGCAGATAATAAAGATAGAACACATTTATAAAAAAAAATAAAAATCTAAAAATAATTTCTCTTTTAAACAAATAAAAGATATGCACATTTAGTTTCCATAGATTTTTGTAATATTTGTTTTAAATTTGCTTTTAAAAATATTGGAAAATGGATAAGAATATAATTATGAATAGAATAAACTTTCCTATATTGCCTTTTTTGCCTCTGTAATTATGATGTTTATGGGTGGACATAAATACCCATAACACTTGTTGCATACTCTTATTTGGAAGTTTTTGTTGTTGTGTCTTATTCTGTCACCTGATATTTATGGCAGTTTTTCCTTCCCTGTGTGATGTTCCTCAGAATCTTTTCCGATACTCAGAGCCTCACAAGATATAAAAGTGTTTCTCAGGGTCAGTTAGCATAATTATGCATAACATGGTGTCTATGTGAAAGCATTCTACCTTTAATACAGAGGTAACTTGTATTATTTTTATTTCTTCTTTCTTATCTTCTCTTGTTTTCTCTATTCCATACCTTATTTTCTACCACTTCTTAGTTTTACTAAATTTTATTTAATAAACTGTTGCTTCTATTATTCCTGTTTAACTAATGAAATTAAATTAATCTCCTATTTGGCAATTTCTTGTCTTAGTCTGGTTAAGAAATGTGTTTTGTTTCCTTCTGAGCAGGGTAACAGACTGGCACCAAGAAATGTGTTGAGGCCATTTATATGCAGATGATCTGCTGTCCTGCTTCTTTCACTAGGTGCCATAAATTAGCATTCAAATTTTGCTACAATTTTGTCAGGTTTTTTTTATTCATTTCATATGTATTTAATCCCACATCAGCCTCAGTTCTTCTGCAATGTGTGCCATATTGTAGCAGCTTTTTGGCTGCCACTGATGGTTTTCACATTCCTTTAGTGTGAGGTTTTAATTCTGCTAACACTTTTGTTAATGAAATACATTTCACTTAATGGAATTAAATGCATAGTCTGTCTATTGCTCATTACACTATCCAGTCTTAGAGTCTGGATTTAAATTTCACCATTCTTCCATAAAGATTATCCACCACATTTTGGTCTAACAGGCGCTCTGTTCTTTGTATAAAGTGTGGGAAAGCTGTCATTACAAGTAAAACACCAGTAATTGTTACAATGTTCTCTGAAATGTTTTATTTTATTCCTTTTTCTTCTGTTACTAAATATGTTTCAAATGCATTTTCCACCATTTCTTTATGTAGAGTTTGGAAGGCTGAACTAACAATTTAATCACCTACAAACATCACAGGTAAACTTCAAACTATCCAGAACATCAATTTTTCCATTTTTAAAAACTATAGCATGAAACAATTTCAGAGATCATCTTTAAATTCAGAAAAAGCATACATGACTGCAAGCATACAGGGAAAATTAAAGTCATGCAGGAATTTGCCAGTGAAATGGTTTCTCACTAGACACCAACCTGCTTTTCTGTATAGATTGCACCATTTATGAAAAATCCATGGAATCCATTTATTCAATTCAATTTTTGTTGGGATGTGGATTCTCAGTTTCCAAGTAATTATTCTGGGGGTGAATTCCACATGCATAACCTCATATCTCCCTGGAGGGTTAAATTTGAGCCTCCTCCAAGGTAAAATCTGAAGATTGGCTGCTGTTCAGACAGGTTGTTTCTGAGGTGATTCGTTGTCTTTTGTAAAAATTTTGGGACAAGGTGGAGTAAAAAAAGAAAAGCTTTTGGAAATTTCAGGTTTCTTCAGGGAGAATTCACTTCTAATTGAATTATATTCTCTCTCAGACCTACAGAATCTGAGATTCTCGATAGAATCGTCCCTTTGGACTTAGCAACAGGCAGCTGGAAAGCTTAGTATGCCTCATGGGGTTAAGAGAGCTTTGTTTCTTAATTTGTTTAAATTAATAGAAGGACCTTATTTTTCTTCATTGTTTCTAGACTCTACAACTTCTGAATTAAAATTACATTCCTGCTCCCACCTTTGCTATTATCAGTGAGTTTATCTAAGCAGAACAGTGAATATATTGCCCATAGTTACACACCTGAGACAGGGAAAACAGGGTCCAAAACTCACAGCCAGCTGCTGCACCGCATTTCTGCACCTCTACAAAGAGACCTGCAAGGGATCAAAGGTTTCCTTAGAGCCCTCCTTGGCATCTACAACACTTTATCAAAAGTTCTCCAGTTTAACAAAGCAGCTTTTCTCAATGAAATTTCTTCAGCCAGAAAATCTCTGACTGGCTTGGCCTCCTTCAAAGGCTTCATTTAGAGGGTCACCAAGGATCTGATTTCCTCTACTTTTCTCCTTAGGAAACCAGATCATAGGCTCTTCTTTCTGGAATTAATCAGCTCTGCTGGAAGTACTTCAGGTACAACCTTTTGATATTGATTACTTTGAATATTTGGGATTTAGTTACAGCTTGCATATGCATTTATAATAAGTTATGAGAAATCCAGGATCTCCTATTATATCTGAATGTATTTGCTTGCTACTGATGTTCACATCTGCCTATTTTGGGAACAGGAATAAACAAAAATAGCACCAACAGCAATCACACTGGTGTTTTTGCATATTAATCTGACTTTGTAGGTACTGAGTTATATCTCCCGGACTTTCCTTTCTGGGATGCAGCAGATAATGTGATAGCCAGTTGTTAGAATGTATTTGGCTTTTCTGCTGTTATAACCATGATTGGTTCTTTTCTTCTTTTCCATTGTCTAATCAACAGAGAATTGTTAACAGGGTGTACAATTGCAGAGCAAGAATGTTCAGGGGGGATTTAAATAAATCAAAGGGACCTCTTTTATAAGTGAATCAAAATCAAGGCTCTTGTAAAGGTAAAAAATGTTTTCTTGAATTTCTTTGTCCATTTTCTCCAATCTTTTCTATATCCTTTACTCTCTCTGCTTGACTTGCTTTGTGATTTCAGTCATGGCTAAAAGTTAATATGCTTTTCTCATTTCTTTTACTCCAGCAATATTTTCCTGGTAAACTGCACTCTTGTCTTTTCCTGCTACATTGTCTTCCTCCTTTCTATGTTTCTTTTCTTTTTCTTAGTTATCTTGCATGGAGTACCTAACAGATTCTGTTCTGGATGCTAAAATAATTGTTATATCTATGACATAATCTTTCCTTATCAGACAGGTTTCAAAATGAAGGGTAGAAGAGGGAAGAATGCACAGTGCATCTACAGACAGCACATTCTGAAGCATGACAGATACACCATTGAGTCTGCTGGAGTCTTCAGCAACACCAGAGACACTGATTGGCACTAAAAAAGGGGGAGGGAGAAGACACATGACAGGTCACCGAGTTCAGCAGAATATATTACAGAGATTGGGAACAAAAGACGAGGAATCTCTCAAGTCTAGTCTTCTAATTGCATAGGCAACCAGGTGAAAGGACATCTTTAATAGAAGAATCATTCTCCATTAAAACACATTTAACGTTTTTTTTACCTCTACTACAGCTATTGGGAGTCTGGAAAATTCACTTTTCTTACGGTTGAAGTCTTCACTGCATTTCTTATCTAAGCATGAGCTGCTTTTCCATTTGTCAGCCTTGTTCTATAGCTTTATTCAACTGTTTTCCAGTCTGCTGTCTAATAAATACATTTACAGACACCAGTCATATCCTGTTTCAGTTTTTTGCTCAGTCAGACAAAAGCAGCAAAGTGCTTTATTCTCCCCCATGAATGGTGGAACTCCAGTCTGACTGCCATTGCAGCTGCACCTTCTTGCAATTATCCCAGTTTTTGCATGTTGTCTTGACTCCAAGTGACAAAGACCATGTATGGAATTTCAGATAAGGCCACACTCTCGAGTCTTTACATGGCACAAATATTCTTTTCTTATAATTACAGAAAAACATAGTACCATATTTCATGTGTGTGTGTGTGTGTGTGTATAAAATATTCAGATGTTTGTATTTTATGTAATTAAAAAACCCCACTCATTCTCTTTTTCAAGGACTTTGTTTCCTAGCTTCATGGAAACAAGATTTCATACCTGTTCTCTTCATGCCCAAATGTTAAAAAAAGATTGATTGAAAGACTGACTTTTGAGAATTCCTGCTAGTAAATTTCCAGCAGTTTGATGCTGCCTCTTTCTATGCCACCTGTTGCCATCTCTCCATTAGACAATCTCTTATCCACTTTACAACTCTTCTCCTAATCCCCATTTCCTATGTAATGCTGTATCATGTGCAGCACAGAAATAGATAAGATGTATCACAAATCTTTTGTTTAGAAAATCAGTTATCTTATTAAAGAGCGATAACAAATTCACTCTGTACATTCTATCTTTAGTAAATCCTTTTTGTGTGTTATCCCATTTTCCATTTGTCTCCCTGTCTTCAATTATTTTTTCCTTCAAAATTTCTTCTGAAGCAACTGAGGTCAAACTAATGGGTTTGCAGCTGCATAGGTCTCCTTTTTATAAATGGATAATACATTTGCTCTTTCCCAGTCAGCCAGTATCATGTCTGAGCTGCTTCCTAACAGCTTTGGGATTTCATGTTCCCTTTCTTGTCAGTTTGTGGAATGGACTTTATTTGATACCTCTCCCTGTCCTGAGTACACTGTGCTTTTAGTTCTGCTTCCAGTTTGGTAATTTTCTGTCATCACAGCTTCTTTCCCATGATTTATCCTGTTTCCTCTGAAAACATCCATGAAGTGGTATTTAATTGTAGATACATTTTCTTTATTTCTATTAGCTTGTATTGAAGCCCTGTGTTGGCTTTTTTTTTGTCTCATCTGCATGGAGATTGTTTTCCTCTATGTTTAAATAGCCCTTCCAAACTGCAAATCAGTCTGGCTGCTGACAATTTTCACTTTACTTTGTATTTTGACCTCTAATACACGTCTGTCTGTTGATCCATCATCATCATTCTTTCATCCTGTAATTGCATGTCTCTTATAAAAGAAAGGAGTTCTTCCATTTCATGGAATAGCTTGGCCACTATTCCATGCATTGCCTCATATCCATCTGCTACACATTCCATATATCTTTAGCTTATTTAATCTAAAGGAATTTCAAGAGTCTTCCATATTCAAGCTTTTGAGTAATCTGGTCTAATTTTACCAATAAGATCTTTTGGGCTAACGAAATTTGCCCTTGGAGCCATAAAGCCTTATTTTTATTGGTTGTTCCATTTCATTTAAATGAGCTTCACTCATGATCTGGTTTTGGACCAGTTCTCTGGTAGTATCTGTATTGCTTATCAGAAGAAAGAGAGTGGTAGTCTCATCTCTTACTGGCTGATGACTGCTTGGAAAATATTTGCTTTAGTTTGGTCCCAATGTGTTCTTGTCTGATGCATGCCATACTTTCTTTTTCCTTCCTAATCTATCAGATTATTAGAACGCAGTTGCACAAGTTTACTTATTTTTCTTCAGATCTTTCCTGAGCAGCTTGAGCACTTCTGTGCTTTGGTCCCACTATGTAACTTCACCTTCTCTTTCCTGATCATCCACCACTATTTCCTCAACCATAGATCAATTTTCATTGAGCAGATTTGCTTCTTGCTGTGTAGAACAAGAAGACACGAAGCTCTACCAAGGTTTCCGTGTATTTTTAAAGTTTTGGTTTTTTTAAATAATGTGGATCTTAGTTCCAATTTTTTCTATGGATATTCAGCCAGCTACCATTCCCATGAGTCTTCCCTTTTTAGGCATTTTTCCCCTACCTAAAATGAAATCATTTAGTCTAATCATCTTTGATTTATTCCAGTGGGAATTTCTTAGCATCATTTCCCATTGAAGAAAATTAAATTAGAAAAAAAGATCCTTCCCTATTCCCAGCAGAATACATTTTTCCTTTTCCACCCACATCTTCCGTATTGAGAAATTACCTCACATCCTGCTCTGTGGAATTGATTTAGTGACAGTTTATTTGTTTCTGATTAACACAGACTCCTTGTTCGAGCAGCCACTATTTTTTCTTAGTCCATTTTGCCTTCTATTAACAGATGATCCTTACTTTCATTCTTATTTCCTCACTAACTTCACTACCATTATCACTCCTTTTTGGATTCTACAGTTTTTTTCTGGAGTTAACTTTTCCACTTCCTTTCTACCTTCTGTTTTGTTTTTTTCTGTTGTAGTTTTTGAGTCTCCCAGACAACAAGCATATTATTTTGCTTTCCTCTGTTTCCCAGATTGCTCCACTTGTTATATTTTTACAGACTTTCCTGACTCACCAGTCTCCCCTGAGATATCTCTTATATGACCTCTCGCTCAACAAGTGCCCATAATTCTCCAGTTCCCCATTCAGTTTGCTCTTTCTTACACAATTTCCTCAAATCCACGTCTTCATTCAACATTACCTCCAAGCAAATCTCTGAATCTTCTTTTGATGAACTTTAGCAGATGACATTGCAGGCATATATATCTTTCCAGAGAATAAGACACACGCTGAAGTTTCTGAATACAGTGCACATTGTCCCTGGATTTTTTCTTGTACCTTCCACGGCTGTCTCGACTCCTTACAAAGGTATTTCCTCTTACCTGTGCCCTTAAGGCAGAAATCCCTCTCTCTGCTGGATTATTTCTTTCTTTTTCCAGGATTCCCTGTTGTTGGTGACATACAGGTTGGTGGGACTGAATAGCTGTGCCATTATCAGCTTGGATACTGCAGCACTGAGGAGTGTATTGCAGGGTACAGAGTAATAAGAGCAAATTTGGTTCACAGTCCATCTTTTTCAAAGCCATCTATCAACCAGGAGGCTGCTTTACACAGCTATCATACACAGGTCTGATATTGAGTCTAGACTTCTGAGTGCCCTGCTGGAGTCAAATTCATCTGTTATTTCCTGGTGCGTGATCACTAGAGGTTGGAGTGGTCACAATTGAGAAAATAAGAAATAAAACTTTAAAGTTAGATATTACCAGAGAACATAGTTGAGAAGTTCTGGACAGTGCACAGGCAAGGATGATATTTCAGTCAGGTTAAATACTATCTGGGTAAGTATTCAAAGAGACAGAGTCTAGCTGAAGGGTCCTTCCCCTCTCATAATAAAAATAATCAAACTCCCAGACCTTCAGTGAACCAAGAGCATTTCTCAAAGGAAGCACTTTAAATGGTACACCAATAACTGTGTCATGTAGTATGTCTTAGAAAACCCAAATATATCCTCCATCACTTTTTCCAATGTCTATGGGATCATTTATCTGTAGCAAATTTTACACAAAAGAAAGAGTTTCTCATTCAGTTAAATATAGTACTTACCCTATATTCTGTTCAGATAAAGGCACCATTCTGGATTCCGTGTTACAAATAAATGTTGGCAGCCCCAGAAATGTGAAACCCAATGTTCTCATGTTGGACTCAGCTTGATTTGTAAATCAGCTAGAAAGAGACTTTGGTCGTGGATGTCTTTATACACAGTTTCATTCTATTTATCTCTGAACAACCAGTATTTTACAGTGAGACACACACCTTAAAAGGCAACATTTGAATCTTTTGGCTGCTAATACAGGCCATTTTGTCCCACCAAATCTCACCAATGAATAATTCTCTAAAAATGCAATTGTATTCATTCCCATTTTCAAATGTTCATGAAAGAACACATGACCAGCCATCCTGCTATATTTTCATGACCTTTGGTCTAATTTGAGCAGAATGAATCCATGAAGATGTTCACAAAATTCTACACCATTGTGTACAAAGAACTTACTTTACATATTCTGAACAAAAGAAACAAAGTTTATTTCAGGATCCTCTTGGATTGGATGCAGGTTCAAGAGGGTTGAACATACTCTCGTATTTCTCTAATCAGCTTAAGTACTGCATTTAAATCAAATCAGGAGTGTGCAACAGGTAATGTTTGTGGTATTTATGGTAATAAGGGAGAAATTCTGAAGTGGTTGAATGCAAATTTTTTGTGTCTCTTTTGTCTTGATAGATTTTTAGATAACATTGAAACCACCGGCTGGAACACACACCATCATCCTGTTAGGGATCTTCCCGCACGGCATGCTTTGAGTGCTGCCATCCTTTAACTGTTCTAAAGGCACCTGTACACTCACAAATAATAAATCTGTCATGGCCCACTTAGAAACAACCCATCTCCACTTGTACAAGTTACTATGTTCAAAATATTCCTGTGTTTAAAATCGTTTAGCGGGGTTTACCAGATTTATAATCATTTGAGGCTCGCAGTCCAAAACCCTGGGTGCACGTCAGGCTGAGTTATTAAGTGTTTGTAGAAATCTGATCAAATGGACCATCGCAAGCTGGGGGGAGCAGGGGCGGGGGTGGGGGGCTGTGTGTTATGTTAAACTCGAGCATGAAGCCGGCTTTGCTCGTCTTTCGGCTGCCACATGAAGAGGGAGCTGTAGCTCTTCCGAGCCGCAGCGCTGCCGAGTCAGCGCGCCCAGCCGAGCGCTCCGCTCGCCCTCCGCTCCCCGCGCTCCTGCACTCACCCGCTTACTCTTCCCTTTCTCTTTTCCTCCCTTTTTTTCTTTTTTTTTTTTTTTTTCTTTTTTATCCCTGTGCCCCTGTGCCAGTTGATTTAAATGTATCTGTTCAAGTGGAGATAATCCATGCAAATCAGAGGCACTGGCTCCCAGTGCTCGATTCACAAAGAGAACTCAGCTTCAGGAGGTCACTCGTTCACAGCTGCTCCTCCCATTATATTTTTCCCTTATTGCAGAACTACTGCATGTATACAGTGACTGAAAGGACTCAATTCACTGCAACTGCTGCCTGGCTTTACTTACAACTTTCTTTAAAGGGGGACTTACCTTCTATCACTCTTGCTAAGGTAGGAAGTCTGATTCTTCTAAAGACATGTAATGCCTCCAGTGTTTGCTCTTTATCAGATCCCACTATAATGATGTATATTGTTGTCAGAATTAGGTCCTAATAGATTTGCACCAGGTGCCTGATGCTTTTATTACTTGTGTGTATAGATACAACTGTTTAAACAGCTCATTTACTGTTTATTTAGCCAGCTATGTATCCTCTACACCCTGGTTCTCTTTTCCTTTACATAATGGCAGGTAGGATCTCAGTGCAGTAGCTTTCTAATCTACAAATGTAATCTGCAGCCAAGTTTGTATTCTGTTTTAAAAATGTTTTCTAATGTCTATGAAAGTAAGTGCAGTGTGCTGTACCACCACAAAATAAAACAAGAGAGCTCTCTGGCCTGAAACCTCATTAAGGTGCTATCTCCGGGGCAGAACAAACTGTTGAAAGGTTTTAAACAAAAATAAAAAGGTCACCTTTTACTTTGCAGTGTTGTAAACAAGGAAACTCCAGGCCTCACTGCAAATGGGCCTGTCATAAATTTAGACCACAAGATAAACATATAGTTAGTAGAATTACCAGCAGAAGTGATGAAATGTAACCCTCACTATTCTGTGTTAATATTTATTGTTTAGAAAGGTTGGGTAGGCAGTGCTTGCTCTGCAAACAAAGTGCAAGTCTGAAACAACTATTTGAATATGATTCCTGAAAAACTCCTTAAGGAAAGGGAAGTCAGTCACTTTATTGCCATGTCATTAGTTACATTCTAATTTTGAGGATACATCGCTTGAAATATTGAACTAATACATCTGACAGCACACACTGGTTTTGTGAAAGCAGGCAGTAAATCTTGCATTTATTAATGTATATTTTTTGAATACATTGTCAGAATTTAGGACTGAAAATAGACATATAAATAACTGTGTAAACAACTTTCAGATATGTTAAATCACAAGTAATGGATTTGAAGACTGATATATTACAAAAATTAAAATTTTTGTGACTTGTACTTGTCCCACAGTAAAGTTCTTGCTTGTTGTTTTGCACAGCTGGATTTAAAAAATGACAACAATTAGATTTGGAGCCACCCTGCTTTTGGATAACTTGCTATCTAACATAGTCAAGTTAATCAAATAACAGTTCTGTGAGGCTTCAGAGTTCAAAATGAAAATTTAGTTAACCAGCCAGGACAGAGAGATATTCCCAAACATATCCTGTCTAATTTCTTCAAGAACATTTGAGTCATACATTTTCATTTTACTTTTCTGGATTAGATATTTTTACTAAAAGTGCTTCAGGAGAGTATTTGCTCACTACATTAGGTATTTCAGTGCCTAAAATGTGCACCTTTTTCTCTTTGATATACAGTCTGCTTTTTGAACCAAAAATGCATTCTGATTTTGGAGTACAGTACAAACCTAGAGAGCCTTGTCATTGTTAGCATAAAGAAGACATCTACACAACTGTTACTGTGCAGGGGGAAATCTTTCTTTCTCTGGCATTTGTAAGGTTACTGTACATAGAATTTAGCAGATAAATATCTTTTGCTTCATGGCATTTTGGAGATCCTATTGGTATGCAGGTTACCCTGTGAAGATGGCAACTGAAAAAAAAGAAATATGTTTTATAGCAGTGTGTAATAAAAACCCTTCAGAATGATGTAAGTGGAGTCTGACCTTTCTTTCTTATCCTGTAATTAGAATTTTTGTTAACTCTTTCAAGTGCAGAGTTTTTTGAATAAATTAATGTTAGAGAGAATAAGCATGTATATAATGTGGAGGAATAAACTTACATTTTTGATATATGAGTTTTAAAAGTAAAATTTCAGAATCCTTTCTAAACAGGAAAAAATAAATAAATTCTTCCCAGAAACTCAACTTTCTCCACACAAAGAAATTTTGATTTACAATAAAAGAGGCATCTGATACCAGCATCCTGCCTACCCAGAAAAAAAAAAAAAAAAAAAAGAAAACAAGAAGGGAAAAAAAAAAAGCATTTCTTAAATAAAAAAAAAAGGGCTTATTTCATTTTGTGAAAGAGAGGGGAAATGCATTTTAAAGAAGTGAGCTGAACTTAAGACATTAAGGATCTTTTGTC